>NC_048301.1:86999907-87042888 GCF_013100865.1 Trachemys scripta elegans
GGCGGGCCGGGCCAGTTGTATTTACCTGCTGCCGCGGCCCGGCCCGCCAGGGTGCTTACCCTGGCGAGCCGCGTGCCGAACATTGCCGACCCCGATCTAGCTCTAAACTAGAAATAGCAGCCTGGCTAATTCTTATTACTGTTGTATGTGGGCAGTACCATTTCATTCCACTAGACTTGAGAGCATTAATGCACATGTATAGAATTCATTTAATTCACCATTCTTCTCCTGCTTCCCCCTGCCCTGTCCCAAGATGCTGCTGTTAGATCTATTAAACTCGAGCATCACTTTGACAGGTCTCACCAGGCTATTTCTAGGTTCTTCCTAGAAAGCATTTTCAGTAGAGATTTAGGAACCACTTAATGGAAAAGAGGAATCTCTTACTTTAAATATATCTAGTTGAATGAGAAAATGCAGCCTTCAGGAATTTTGCAATACTATTGACTATTAAAATAAATATTTTTGGTTATTTTTTTTTTCCAGCAACTAAGTGCTTATTAAGATTTCAGACAGCTTCCAGACTTGCCAACAGCTTTCCAGAGTCTTTAAATTCCCATGTTAAATTACGTGCACTAATATTGCTTTATTTTCATTCAAGCACTGATTCCATTAAAATTAAATCACTCAAACCCAAATATTTCATGGTGATAAGCTTTAAAATATTTATGTTCAAGAAGACTTTAATATGAAAAATCACATCACATTACAAATCTTCCATTAGCTATTCATTTGATTAACTCTGCTTTTTGGATGATGGAAGACCTATGCCAGCTTAATCATCATCTACACTTGTCTGTGGCCTTGTTCTAGATTCTTTTCTTGCCATTGCTTGCCTGCAGATATCTTCCTTCCTTAACTTTGTTTGGGGAAGGCCCAACTCATTGCTGTACTCTCTGAAAATCCGTTGGTTACAGCTGACTTGGCCCATATGCCCTAAGGACAAGAACTTAATTTTCTTTTTCTAATGGCCAAGCAATCAGTAGACTCAAAGTTTTATGTCCAACCAAATAGCAACCTATAACATACTGTCAATTTGGCATAAGTCCTGCTTTACTAATGTCATTTAAAAAAAAAAAAAATCATGTACTATATTTCCCAGTATGTCCCTGTTTACTTTAATGGTTAGGAACAGATGACCAGGTGGTCATACAAGTAACAAGTTTCAGAGTAGCAGCCGTGTTAGTCTGTATCAGCAAAAAGAACAAGAGTACTTGTGGCACCTTAGAGACTAACAAATTTCTTTTCGCATAAGCTTCCGTGGGCTAAAACCCACTTCATCGGATGCATGCAGTGGAAAGTACAGTAGGAAGATATATACACACACAGAGAACATGAAACAGTGGGTGTTACCATACACACTATAACGAGGGTGATCTGTTAAGGCGAGCTATTACCAGCAGGAGAGGGAAAAAAAACTTTTTGTAGTGGTAATCAAAATGGCCCATATATATATATACACACAATCTTCCTACTGTATTTTCCACTGCATGCATCCGATGAAGTGGGTTTTAGTCCACGAAAGCTTATGCTCAAATAAATTTGTTAGTCTCTAAGGTGCCACAAGTACTCCTGTTCTTTTTACAAGTAAGGTTTATCTTGTGGCATATGTACAGAGCCCAACCTTGCAGCCCTCATGTGAGTAGTCACACTGGCAGGATTGGGACCGAAGAGTTAAGTATTGGACTCTATGTTAATTGGTAACACATGTAGGGGCTAGTTCTGCAAGGTGCTGAGTACCCTGAACTTCCATTTGAAGTCCCAACAGGCCCAAATTCAGTATTTATAAGTGTGCATCGTAGTGTGTACATGAAGCCTGACTTGATCCCCATCCAAACACAGCTCCATTACCTCATTTTAGGATCCAGATGATAGTTCTAGTTTATAAAACACTTCATAGACTTGCATGAGCCTAGCTCATTAACTCCTCTTCCCTTTTCATTTGGTTATCTAGCACTACTCCCATATCTGTCCTTTTTACTAAAGCTAGTGGGGAAAAGTTTTTTTGTTTGTTTGTTTGTTTGTTTTTCCATTGAAAGAGGAAAAAAAATCAACTTTTTGTCAGGCAGATGGAAACTGGGACTTTTTGGTTTCTGAGTGTTCAGCAAAAGTGGAAATTTTCCATAGAAGGCAGATACTTTTTGCAAAAACCCAATTATCCATCAAAAAACAGTCTTGATGGAAACCATTTTACCAGCCCTACCTTTCACACATTTTAACCTCTGTTCTGACATGCTTCACTAGTGTTGGTGTAACAACCTCCTATGTAGGTGCTGCCATTTGTGTCTGAAATTGCATCTGAAAACATACCTTGTCACTCTTGTCCATAATTCTTAATTCATCTCTTACACTGCTTTAATAGTTATTTAACATTGTAACTAGAGTATGAGAAGTAAAGTAATGAATCTGGATTCAGATGCAGATCTGATTTGAGAACTTGTAAGTGGTAGGATTTGATATTCAATAGCTCATCCATTATAGAGATATTTCTGAACCATGAAATTTGGATGTGGAGCAAAACTTCTCCAGAAGTTAGAAAGAGAAGGGGTTGGGGGCAGGGGGTAGAGTCAGGGATTTTACTTTAGGTGCATCTTTAACTTAAACCAGGGGTCGGCAATGTTCGGCACGCGGCTCGCCAGGGTAAGCACCCTGGCGGGCCAGGCCAGTTGTATTTACCTGCTGATGTTGCAGGTTCGGCCGATCACGGCCCCCTCTGGCCGCAGTTCGCCGTCCCGGGCCAATGGGGGCGGCGAGAAGCGGCGCGGGCGAGCGATGTGCTGGCCGCAGCTTCTCGCCGCCCCCATTGGCCCGGGATGGCGAACCGGGGCCAGTGGGGGCTGCGATCAGCCAAACCTGCCGCATCAGCAGGTAAATAAAACTGGCCCGGCCCACCAGGGTGCTTACCCTGGCGAGCCGCGTGCCGAACGTTGCCGACCCCTGACTTAAACTGTATTGCTTTGTCTGTGTGTGTGTGTGTGTATGTATGTATATATGTATGTGTGTGTATATATAAAGCATACATAAAAATATATGGAACTGTACAGAATATAGTTCTATTATTGTCTTGTATACCCAGTAGCATTAGTTTATGGAAGTACTAGTGAGGTACTAGGTTGCTATAGGAATGTCTATCAGTTAGAAGATAACAAAATAATGACTACAAGGACTGCTGAAAATTGTTGTATTTCATGTTGGAAAGCCATTTTTATGCATTGCCCCAAAGCAGCAAGAGGGACAATCCAAGAATCCTGCGAAACACTATTCTTTATAGCTTTTATAGTGTTAAGCTGGCTATTTGGTTCCTTGTGCACTGTTGTAAGGAGTTTTGCTAACTGTAAAATAAAATTCAAAGTTAAAAAATGTTGAAGTGCATTGTGTAAGCCTTCACTATCAGGTAGTACAGTACTGTTATGAAAACTTGTAGCAAGTTCATTCAGTTGTTTGGAAATGGTCATCTACTTGTGGCATAGCACCATTTGCTGAGTTTAATTTTTTGACACTGGCCTAGATACATTAGGCATCATGTGTTAACTTATTTTTTTTTTCTTTGTAAAATGCTAGCACAAATACAGGAGCCATGCTGACAAGAGATGGAAGAAGCAGAAAGCAGCCTGAAACCATTACAAGCAAGGGGCTTCCACATGGAGGCCTTGACCTCTGCTGAACTTCTAAGATCCACACAAATCTAAGGCAATCTTTTAGTTCTGCCAGTTGTCCTTCCTGATTCTTCCATAAAGTAACCAATCTTTCCCACACTGAGAATGGGAAGGCATCTCTGTGAGAGCAGCTTAGTAGATTTCTTGTTCCTGCTATGGGAATAGCCTACATAGAAGATAGTGTTTTGAGAGCTCACAATATGGTTGGTACTGAACAGGACAAAAGTCTCTGTCTGAAAGAGCTTACAGTTTAAGTTACAGAAATAGACAAGTTTGTGTGACTGGGGGCCTGAGAGGAAGGCGTGGCACACAACTTTTTTGCTTTGTTGTTGATTCACTTCTTGTGGGCATCGCAGAAGAAGCGAGTCTTTAAATGGGGGTGGAACTGAAAGAAGGGATGCTGTCTTCGTGAACCAAAAAGTGTTGCTTGTGTATGGGGTACCATGCAGAAAAGCACAAAACTGGGAGTCAGTGGAAATAATGAAAAGGACATCAAAAACTTCATAAACATTTGAACAGATAGAGCAGAAGAATGAGAAGAGAGATAAGATTAGAGACGTTGGTGGAGCAGAATTGAGTCAGGACTTTTGGAGAGAATAAGAACTTTCAATGTAATAGCTCCCTACCTGTGCAGAATATTAATATGAATCTGTGGAAAACCCAGAAATATGGAACAGTATATGAAGGCAGAATTATTTCTTAATGGCATATTGTCAAAAGGCTTTCTACATGGCATTAGTGCATTTTTAAATGTTTGGAATTTACTTGCTTTAACTTAGCAGAAACAGTATATTACAAAACGCAGATGCAGTACCATATTTTCCCATTGTTGTTTCATCCGTTCCACTCCCCTGCTCCTGAACAATGAGCTACTGTGCTCCTTTATTTGTTCCTGCCTTTTAATTTACAAAGGCAGGAGAGGTGGTAAATTGTCAAGTGATTGCTGAGAGTGAATGAATACTTAGAGAGAGGCACTGGAAATTTTAAATAAATTAAAATACCGTAAATCTTCGTCAGTACTTTCAGGATTTCATCAATTCGGTAACAGTCCAGAGATGATAAAATGCGCACTCAAAGTATTTTGGTTTTGTTTCATATATTAATCTTTCCACCTCTGAGTCAATGGCAGGAGAGAGAATTGCTGGCTCAGGTCATCTACACTTCCATCTGGCACTTCCAATTTCTGCACCTGACTGCAGGATGGAAAACATGACAAGATTTGTAGCAACAAAGATGGATTCCTATATATATATTTAGAGAGAGAGAGATTGATATTGTTTTTAAAAGGGCCAGGTTCACAAAGCTGAAAATAATGATGAGCCAAATCAACTGGGAGAGAGAATTTGAACAAAGATATGAATGATACTTGAACTATTTAAGAATACATTATTACCTGCCCAAAAGTCCACAGTCAAGAAAGTAGAGTGCATTGATTAAAAAAACCAACCTGGCTTAGAGGGGAAGTGAAGGTAGCTATAAACTTTTTAAAAAAAATCTATGCCTGTACAGGCTTATTTTTGGTAGAATTGTATGGAAATGGTAGAATTGTCACTAATAATGCATAAAAGACATAAGTGTTCAATAAATATTTCATTATAGGATTTAAAAAACTTGTTTCATAAAATTGATTTATGAAAGTGTTTATCTGTGGTACAGGATAGAAATGAAAAATACCCATCACAATGATTTATGATCAGCCCTGATAGATTAAAGCACAGGCAATAAATATCATTCCCCTGTCCCCTCTAAATCATCATACTATCACCTCTTCATGCTACTCACCTACTGGTTAAGTCTGAAACACATTTTCTACGAACATATTTACCATGGATCTGTTATGTTGCTCAGTTTGTGGTGAACAGTCTATTTAAAAGATAACCTGCAAAGTATGTTTAAAATAGTGGGCTTGTGCCCTGATGTACAAAGAGGGCCTGATAAGTTGGGAGGGTTTGTTTTTTTGTTTAATATTATTTCCCCCATCTCTTGCTGCTTCTCTTTTTATGTCAGGACTGTTTAGTTTTTCCTGATTTTGCTGAATGACCCCTTGGAGATCTCAGATCATATGCATTGTATAGAAAAACACACATTTTAAACATTTCAGATCTTCTTTACATATCAAACAAAAATGGATACAAGCCCAATTTTCTTTTTGTCTTGTATTCCAGTTCATTCTCATACTGGTGGCTTTTTTTGAAAAATGATCCTCTTCAGATGAAATTTTCCTTGCTTGATCAATTCTGTTGTTGTTTCTATACTTTTTTTTTTTTTTTTTTGTTAAGTATGATCAAATCCCATTCACCTACTGTAGTTAGGAGGGAGTCAGGAAAAAAATGTGCTAGACTTCAGCATGCTACTTAACTAAGTACAAGTCCACTGGCAGTGGGGTATAAGCAACAGCTATTCCAATTTTATGATTCAGTTTTGAGATGGCTGCGTTGCTTCCAGTCGTTCCAGCGTTTAACTACTGGAGCACCAGAGATCAGTGGAGATAGGGATGAAGCTGCATCAGCTTTTATACATCTGGTTCCTGCAATGCAGTAGAGCAGAACACGTGCTGCTTTATACTTCATGGGCTACTTCAAAAATCTAGCATGCTATTAACACAGAAATGTGAATGAGAAATGATTTCTATGAACATGGTGTTCTAGTCACTGTGGTCAGTCCGAAAGGATAACATACCCACCACATATCTTGCAGAAAGGTTACATCAAAAAGATGCTTTTCCTGTGATTGCCTACCCAGGTTCAGCATAGTACAGTATAACAGGGTACAGAATATTAATAATGTTAAATGTATGTAATCACACAGGATGTACAACTTGGCTTTTCCTATTGCAACAATGGGCACTTGTGATCAGCTGGTAAAATCTATATTCAGACCATAAAGAGCAGCTTGATGATTATCCTTGATTTACATTTTCTCTTCCCTCCATAATGACCACTCACTTCTGAGTTTTGTTAATTTAAAAAAAAATAATACTTGTGGCTATGAAACATATTTGTGCTTACAGGAAAATGAGCAATACTGTCAAGGAAAGGCAAAGTCTCCCAACCTTCACTCTGCATGCTATGAAATATAAAAAGAGAAATTCTTATTTGTGCATTAAAAATATCAGGACAAATATGAGAAATTGAACAGCTCATTCAAGCATTGCTAGATACTGAATTCACCAGCAATTGTCTGGGGAAGCTAATTTTATTATTCAGGTCCTTTATTATTTCTATGACATTAAACATTTGTCAGTTATTGTTTCACAGAAATTGGACCACTAATTACCATAAATTACAACTTAATTTCTTTTTGGTGGGTCTGTAATTGGAAACTAAAAATCTGACTGTCTACAGTCAGACAGCTATTACATCCAGCTATTTTTGTAAATTAATTTCTGCAGTAGTTTTACAGCAATCCTGTAGGTGTTGTTGCGAATGCATTTCATGTTCAGAAACATATTTTAAGTTAAAAAAATAATGTAATTGGAATTAGGGGACTTTACAAAGAAAGCCTAGTGACATTTCTTTGCATAGGAGTCAGAGCAATAGTGCCTATAATTGGTTTTCCATTTAAATCCACTATCTGCTAAGAGCTATTCATGGCTGTGAAAATGTACAAGCTACCCCTTCCTTTCACTAATATGAGCTGTAGAAGAATAAAGAAAAGATGAATGTACATGAGATGTATTTCCATCATAATGAGAGTCAGATTTAGAAATAAGGCTTTGCTTTAAGAGCAAGTATAAAACAGAAAATAAGTTAATCTGTTTTTGTAAAACAGGTAAATGTGCCGCTTACCTTGATTATATGTACACCTGATTGGGTTATTAATAATCAATTATCTTTATATATAATCACCTTTTAGCTCAAAGGATTTTGAAAGCACTGGTCCATACGTACATGAATCACTTTTCTCATCACTGATGCACAACCACTTCTAGGGTACAATGTGTTGGCTGTTCAAAGGTGAACTGCAATACTGTTGCAAAATGGAAAATAAATAGTGGCTTTGTAAGCATGTTTATTTGAGCTGGAAACCTGATTATAGGAGTTAACGTCAATCAAATGAGGGGGAAAAAACACATCTAAATAGCTCCAGTTCTGAATATGAAATATCCTTAATGACCTGCCGGCATTTGAAAAAAAATTGTGCTGTTTGCAGACAATTTGCAGCAGGTCAAGAGGTTAAATACGTTGAATAAATATTGTTTTATGAATTACTTTACCAGCTCTAGTTTTTACCAAATTAACAGGAAGCAAAGTTGAGTTGTTATAGCAACATATTAAATATTGAAACTGTAAATAAAGAAAATAACATTACACAAATCATAATTGTCCATGAAACTGATGAAAAGATATATTAATATGTTTAGAGCCAACTGTGTGGCATCTCCAGCTTCTCTAATGGATGGTAAATGGACAGTCTTGGGAAAAAATGGACAGTCTTTGTTTAAAAAAACAAAAACAACCCCCTACACCCCCCAAATTGTGTACATTCACACACGGCATCTTTTCAATCCAGTGCACACAGAATTGCTTGCATAACTTTTTAGCCGTAGGTTATCAATCTTGTATCTATTTACATGGCTTATCTGTTATGCTGCAGTCACCATAAATATTCAGTAGTAATTTCATAAATAGTATTTGAGATAGTCACAAGGTCTCTGGCTCCTAGAAATGAAGTAGGTCCAGTTCCCCTATGCCAGGACTCATGTTTTCATTTGGCCAATTAAGATGGCAGGGCAGCACCTGAGACCTATAAAGGATCAGGGAGGGAGAGTCCAGTGAGTCAGAGGCAGATGGGAACTGCCAGAGACCAGGAAGACTGGAGGAGCAGTCAGTAGGAAGCAGAGAGTGTCTTCTGCCTCTGAGCCTGAGTCAAGGGCCAGAGAGAGCTGAAGGCAGGGGAGCTGACCTATCTGGGCCAGACAGCTGGGCATGGAGTAACAATGAGAGTGCTGGGAATGTGGGGAATGCTCCCCTGGAAAGGATGCTTCCACCAGAGACGCTGTGAGAGTTCCCATGGGAAGAGCTGGGATGGTTGTCTTGGTCCAGTTAAAAGAGCTGGGATGGTTGTCCTGGTACAAGGACAGGAGAGGACTGATGGAGTCTGGGAATGGTTCACAGCATCAGTGTGTGGCATATGGGGAATCAAAGGGTGAGATGTCTTGAGGTTTTAATGACAGCTTGCAATTCCTTCAGTTGGTAAGGTAGGGTAGGGTATTTTTTTTTATTGATGTTGCACAGGTCTCTGATACACTGTCAGACTCCATATGCTGCTTTTCTCATCAATAGGCCAAAACCGAGTCGCACAAATTCACATTTATTAGTTGGCTTTTAGACATTTCAGAATACTACTCTCTGTTGGTCATTTGACCTTCTTTGAAGTAAAAAGGGCATCTTCCCAAGTTGGCGGAAGCATTATATTTTGAGGAGATACGTACATTTATGTTAAAACATAGCCTAGCAAACGTTTCTAGATTGGCGCTATAAGACCCAGGAGATTTGGCAGCATTAAGGACTCCTACTGTGCCAGCAATCTTTCCTGTACAGATTCACTTATCTCATTGCCCTCTCTCCCTTTCACTCTGTTCACAAGAAAGTAATTTCATTTTGGGGAGAAAGTTAGTTACGTCTCCCAAAGCTGAAGATGTATGCAATGTTGTTGTGGCTGTATTGGTCCCAGGATATTAGAGAGCTGAAGATGTCTTTCTGCAGCTCCTCGAAGAAGGGGGCAGTGCAGTCCTATAATTACACTAGGGATATTAGTGCTCATGGGTTCTGTTCATTAGCTGGCCAATGACTCAATGTTTCTCAGTTAACTAATCCATTTGTGGACAGAATAATAGTATTTATCTGCAGTATTTTACAGGCATTAGTAGGCTATCTTAATGTTTGTAAAGCACTTTGAGAACATTGGCTGAAAATATAGAAATGAAAAGTATTATTATAGGGAAACTGGGGTTTCCAGTAGAAGTAATGGGAAAATGCTTTCCTCAATGATTTTAGCAAAGGGATTATACTTTCTGCATATTCATTCCTTAATTTGAGGGGGGGGGACATTGTATTGTGTAAGATAAATTCTGCTCACAGTTCGAACTATTAGGGATTCACATCTATTAATTGAGAACAAAATATGATTATGAAGGTAAACCTCGTATCACTGTTGGTGCATTTTCTTCCCCTTGACTTACATCTTTCCTAATGGGGGGGAGGGAGCCCAATTACTTAGAGCCTACTCAAATTCCTATTACAGGTGATAGAAAGATTGTCTTCACTGGAGCTGGAGCTTCCAGTGATTTGGTATGGGGACATTCAGGCTGTAAAACTTTTTTTTTTTTTTTAATGCTTTCTCGTCTTTTCCTTGTACGTTCTAGATGTTTTCTAAAATCCAGCTTCTCTTCTGTCTTTGCTTTTAGAATTAAGGTGCCAAAGGTCTTAGAAAAAAAGAATGTAACATACAAACTTTTAAATTTCTTCTCTTTGAATGAGATATTAGGTCAGGTTAGAATCCAACATATATTCAAATGCAGTTTCTTTATATCAAAGTGAAATCTGTAACATTTTATGATTTCAGACATTAATAACCTGAAATACCTCAAGCTAGTCAATGTAACATGGTACAGAGACAGGTGTAAAAATGCAAACAAAAATCATTATGTTCCTAAAATGAACATATAGCTTTCAGATTATCAAAATTATCAAATTCTCTAAGGAATGAATGGAGCAATACATTCAGAATGTCAGTATAATTATTTATTAGTCATTCCTTGAGGCCCCTAGCACAGTTTGGAACCCCATCATGCTAACCCCTCTACAAACACCTAATAAAAGACAATCCTTGCCCGAAAGAGCTCACAGATTAAATAGTGGAAACAGGCACAGAGAAGTGAAGTGACTTGCTCAAGGTTACACAGTGGCTCAGTGACAAAGCCAGATTTCCAGAGTCCCAGTCCAGTGCCCTGTCCACTGGAAGGCTCACTGCTGAGGTTGTGCAGCTGGTATGGTTTGATACACTCATTGGCATCCAATAGTTAACTTAGATAGAATTGGTAGTATCTGTAAGTTTTGGAAAGAACTGTGATGTTTTCATATTAATTATATTGCTTGACAGTTAATTGTGATTGCAGTAGTTAAACCGTTGAGAAAACTACATTAAAATAATAAACATTTGCTCTTGCTCTTTACAATACAATAGGTTTATTGATAGGTAGGTTGGCATTGGACGGTATTAAGCACAGGTATACAAATATTTGACACTTTTTTGACTGCAAAGAATAGTCAAAGTAGTCCTATATTGATAGAGTATAAGTCCTACTTGCTATTCCCCTGTTCATACATCTGAGGATTGCAGTAGCCCTTGTTGCCACAGCATCCCACTGAGAGCTCACGTTGAGTTGCTTATCCATTATAAATGCTAAATTCTTTTCAGAGACAGTTTTCCAGGATACAATTCTCCTTTACATACATGTGGCCTACGTCCTTTTTTCCTAAATATATAACTTTGCACTTGGCGGAATTAAAGCACATTTTGTTTGAATGGTCCTGTTTGCCAAGCAATCTAGATCAGTGTGTGACTGGCCTGTCCTCGTTGTTTACTACTACTCCAAGCTTTGTGTCTTCTATAGATTTTGTCAGCAGTGATTTTTAAATTTACTTCCAGATCACTGATTAAAAACGCTGAATAGCATCAGCCCTAGTACCAACCCCTGTAGAACCTGCCTAGATATATCCCCATTCAATAATGATTCCTCATCGACAACAAATTTTTGAGATCTGCTAGTTAGCCTGTTCTTAATGCATTTAAGGCTTTATTCATATTGCATAGAGGTGACTTTTTAATCAGACTGTCATGTGGTGGTCAAATGCCTTTCAAAGGTCTATATTACATCTGCACGTTTATCTTTAACAACCAAATTTCTATACTCTTCAAAGAGCAAAATCAGGTTTGTTTGACAAGATCTATTTTTCCATAAAATTGGGTCGACTTATTAATTATATTCCTATCTAATTCCATAATTTTGCCCTGGATTCTGCTGCAAATCTGTGAAGAATGATTTTCTTTTACATATTTGACATTCTTAGGAACTGTTTTATGAATTTCATTTATAGGATGGTTTATTGATAAAACTGTGTTGCTTAGTATTGACTGGTCACAGAGGTCACATCATTATTTTCTCTTCCCTGATTGGATGAGCTTAACTCTTCTGGTGTGATTGCTTGTAGAAAGTGACTCTTCTAAAATTTTCTTTTTGTGAATATTTTAGAATGTGAGATTAACATTCACTTTTTGTTCTAATTGAACTTTGTGGCCCTGATTCTTCTCACTCACATAAATATAAATCAAGAGTAACTACACTTTTGCAATCCAAATGATTTCAGTAGAAAGTGAATGGAAAATTAAAGCCCAGTCATACTATATTCATGAAAAGCAGTGTACCAAAAAGGAGTGCAAAAACTGTCTATAAGTGAATCAGTTTAAAAATTTGAATATTTGCAGACTGAATTTTGTCAGGATTTGCCCAGCTCTAGTGATTATTCATAGCTATTGAGTACCAATGAGAATCAAATTCATGCTCTTCCATTTGATTCTCTTCACAGAAAGAGGAAAAACTTCACTAGCTCAGCTAGTAAAGTGAGCTGATACTTTACATGCCAATAGTACACAGGTATAAGCTTAAATATTACATATATGGTACAGTGTTTATGTAGATGATCTATATAGTGCATGCTTAGGGGTTTGTGTGTGTGTGTGTGTGTGACACACCCAATCTTTTATAATGTCTGTGGAATGAGTCCTGAAGTCCTTTACCAACTGATATCTTGAATGTGTATTAATTCTCACGTGCATTTAAATAGAGAAATTAGAGTAGTGAATTTGTCTTGGAATATTCACAGGAAATAAGGGATTGGCAGTCTGTTAGAAGTACAGCTGCAAAGGATAAGTATGTCTGTCTTAATAATGTAGTTGCTAGAGACAGATACTTGAGAACAGCAATCTCTAGTGTTTAGCTCTTTTCTGGTTTCTGCTCCCTGTGAAATGAGACTTCTTAATCTAGGTTTCAGAAGATGCTGTGTTCAAACCTTTTCTTTGATTGTTAATTTAAAATTGCTATTTGAGCTCTAAATGGTCAACAGTTTAACAACTTGCTAATGATCTTGTGGTAATGTTGGATTATAATTTTATCTATTCAAGAGTATTTTCTTCGTTTAACCTTGCTTCTATGTAACACTCACACAATCTTAATTATTTACAGAAGGATCTATTTTTCAATTATTAAACTTAACATACAACTTTCCTACTTCAAATTAGCAGTTAATGAATGCAATAGTTGATTTTGCTACTGAGTTTTGAATTAAGTGGGTTGCATTATTTCTGCCTCCCTCCTACATACAAGTCCCTGTAACACTGGTTACAATTTATGAGAAGTTGTCTGCTTCAGAGATAAAATGTGCTACTTATTATGTATTTTGATGTGCTGAATTCAAATATGACAATTAAAACAACTGATTGGCTACTGTTTCTAAGATATTTAAGTTTTTACATTTTATGTCTATGTATATTGTGTAGATAGTAGAGTTTTAATCATAAATTGTAAACCTAGGTCTTTTCATGTGTTTATGGTTGCTTTACATGATAATATTTCACCTGTCCTGTTTATGTAACACTTTAAAAATCAGCAAAAGGGTTATATAAATAAATAGTTTTTTGCCTTTTGTTTCATAATAAATTTATGTACATAGTTTAGTTCTATTCAGTGTCTACTCGGCGCTTCTTGGCTTGTCTCTTGTATTCATTAAATGGAGCATCTCTTGTCACTGTCCAGCAATAGTCTGCAAGCATTGATGGGCTCCATTTGCCCTGATAGCGTTTCTCCATTGTTGCAATGTCCTGGAAAAAAATCTAGATGAGAGTGCAAAAAATGTACCTTTAGTGACATGTTGCAACCAAGGCTTTTGTATGCCTTGAGGAGGTTTTCCACCAACAACCTGTAGTTGTCTGCCTTGTTGTTTCTGTGAGAATTTATTGTACTAACTGGAAGGCTTTCCATGCCGTCTTTTCCTTGCCACGCAGTGCATGGTCCAATGCATCATCTCGAAGAAGTTCACGAATCTGAGGACCAACAAAGACACCTTCCTTTATCTTAGCTTAACTTAACCTTGGAAATTTTCCACTGAGGTACTTGAAAGCTGCTTGTGTTTTGTCAATGGCCTTGACAAAGTTCTTCATCAGACCCAGCTTGATGTGTAAGGGGGTAACAAAATCTTCATTGATTCAACAAGTGGTGGATGCTGAACACTTTTCCTCCCAGGCTCCAATGACTGTCGGAGTGGCCAATCTTTCTTGATGTAGTGGGAATCTCTTGCATGACTATCCATTCGCAGAGAAAACAGCAGTACTTTGTGTATCCAGTCTGCAGACCAAGCAAGAGAGCAACAACCTTCAGATCGCCACTAAGCTGCCACTGATGTTGGTCATAGTTTATGCACCTCAAAAGTTGTTTCATGTTGTCATAGGTTTCCTTCATATGGACTGCATGAACAACTGGAATTGATGGCAAAACAATGCCATTATGCAGTAAAACAGCTTTAAGACTCGTCTTCGATGAATCCATGAACAGTCTCCACTCATCTGGATCGTGAACGATGTGGAGGGCTGCCATCACACCATCGATGTTGTTGCAGGCTACAAGATCACCTTCCATGAAGAAGAATGGGACAAGATCCTTTTGACGGTCACGGAACATGGAAACCCTAACATCACCTGCCAGGAGATTCCACTGCTGTAGTCTGGAGCCCAACAGCTCTGCCTTACTCTTGGGTAGTTCCAAATCCCTGACAAGGTCATTCAGTTCACCTTGTGTTATGAGGTGTGGTTCAGAGGAGGAGGATGGGAGAAAATGTGGGTCCTGTAACATTGATGGTTCAGGACCAGAAGTTTCATCCTCTTCCTCTTCCTCATCTGACTCAAGTGAGAGTGATTCTGGTGCATCAGGAACCGGCAGTCCTTCTCCGTGGGGTACTGGGCGTATAGCTGATGGAATGTTTGGATAATGCACAGTCCACTTTTTCTTCTTTGACACACCTTTCCCAACTGGAGGCACCAAGCAGAAGTAACAATTGCTGGTATGATCTGTTGGCTCTCTCCAAATCATTGGCACTGCAAAAGGCATAGATTTCCTTTTCCTGTTCAACCACTGGCAAAGATTTGTTGCACAAGTGTTGCAGCATATGTGTGGGGCCCACCTCTTGTCCTGATCTCCAATTTTGCAGCCAAAATAAAGGTGAGAGGCTTTCTTAACCATAGTGGTTATACTGCGCTTTTGTGATGCAAAAGTCACTTCACCACAAACATAGCAGAAGTTATCTGCACTGTTCACACAAGTATGAGGCATCTCTGCTCACTTTGGCTAAACAGAAATGTGTCCCTTTGCAAAATCAAACACTGACAAATAAGAGAGCACGACACTATATGATTTCTAGAGCTGATATAGGGCAATTTGTTCAGCAGCGTGATGTAAACTTCGTTATGATTGCATCATCCATGACTTCTAGGAAGAACATGATGCAATTCATATCATGTATGACGCAATACCAGCTTCAGATTGCATCATTCATTGTTTTGCCTAAAAAGCAAGTACTGTCCAAGATTTATTCATAGATCCAGTCAAAGATGTATTTTAGTCATTTCTGGTTCAAATTGAGATCCCTTCCCTTTATAACTCACTTATCCTCCGCCATTCCCAAGTCAAGGGTCGTATATACTGACCCAATAGCATATCTTGAAAACTAGAGCCAATCAACAATTTTAAGCATCATTTTCGTTCTCAGTGACCCAGAATTAGTAAAGTTTGACTACATTTATTTCAGAAGCATTTTGGCTGTAGAGCCGTGTTACTGCTCTCAGAAAGCCGCCTTTCAAATTTCACACCTCTGTCCTAGCCTTTGCAATGTATGTCTACACGGAAGCTAGGAGGTGAGATTCCCATTGTGGGTTGAGAGGCTCTCTCACTAGTGCATTAAAAATATTAGGGTGGACACTGCGGCCCTGGCAATAACTCGGGACAGTCACCCAAGTTTGGACCCAGGGGGTTGGGCAAGCTTGGACTTGGGTGACTTGCTTGAGCCTCTGCCAGTGCCTGAGGGTCCACCGCTTGAGCTGCGCTAGTATGAATCTGTTTACCCACACTAGTAATCTCACCTCCGAGCAACTGTGTAGACATACACTGAGAGTCAGGCTGGGCTGGGGTATTTCCGTCATTCAGTTACATTGATCTTTGCATTATGTTCCTAGCAACACCTGTGCAACCCTCCTTAAATTTAAGACCAAAACAATCCGTCCTGTAATTAGAAAACCATTCTGTTGACCCCACTAGCATCAGAATATAATATAACTAGAAAAGTCCTTCCAACCGGAGAAGCTGGTCCAGTCCTTACCGTACCGGATCATACCGGCTTACTTTCGCCTCTGCCAGAGCATCAATCGGAGCCAGCGGCAGCGCTGCCCTGCAGGGAACATCCCTTCTCCGCTGGGCCGGAGCCAACCCTCAGCATCCTAGCCAGGACTGCCAGAGAGACCCGGCCCTCGCTGCCCCCACATGCCTCCCGGTTCCCCCAGAGCGTCTCTGTGCCTTGGGCAGCGGCTGCGCTCCCTCACCGGCCGCTCACTCCTTTGTGTGCTGCATCCATCAACGCTGCTGCCACTGCTCTGGCTACAACATCGCAAAGTGCAAATGTGTAAAAGCCCCTCCCAAAAAAAGGTGGGGGGGAGCCAAAAAACCTAGAGCCGGCTCTGCAGAAGACCCCTGCCTCAAATTCATTATTGGTGTTTCTTGGCATCAATTTTGCGGCACCAGGGTTGCCCAGAGGGGGGGCAAGTGGGGCAATTTGCCCTGAGCCCCGCAGGGGCCCCCATGAGAATATAGTAGTCTATGGTATTGCAACGTTTTTTTATGGAAGGGGCCCCTGAAATTGCTTTGCCCCAGGCCCCCTGAATCCTCTGGGCAGCCCTGGGCGGCACCTATGTAGCTAAAACATTTTGGCAGATCTGGGCACATAAGCAAGACAATGGAATTTATGTATTTGGCTTTCTGTATTCACTCTTCTGCCATAATGTGTGAAGGATGTATAATATTCCAGACTTGGGTTAAAATTAATGAAAATGTTGGATTTAAGTCTTATTAAAATGCTAATGAATTTTAATCTGAATGAGAATGCTCTATTCGTTCTTATATTGCATTTAAAATGTACAGACGAGCTTTACAGTATCTGAAATATTTAGAGAGTTTTACAATGTCTGGGATCTATGGTGAGTGCAGATTATCATTATTAAAGTGGAGTCTTGATTGAGTTATTTAATTATGGTAACTGCATGTGGTATCTGTTTACAAGCATATATGCATTTGCAACTTACTACTGGAAAAACTCAAACCTTTAGAATTGCTTTAAAGTGTCAGTTGTCTGAGGACCTGTCACATTGAGCAAATCATTTTTTGAGGAACAATGTAAAATAAGATGAGTACTGGTAAAATTACACTCTAAAAAGGAAAGGTCTATATCTTTTGTTGGGAAATAATATTTTATCATGCTCTTCTCAGAGTGTGCTAGTCATGCCACCAAAGTGTGCTTTGAAAAATGAATTATTGTTAACTGGAGTGGCATAAGGCCACCTGGCTTACATGTTTAGAATCTCATAATGCATTTTAACAAAAGTGATGTGCAGTTGATTCATCATCAGAGCTATTAAATCACTCAACCCTCTCATACTGTGATATTTCAGTAAAAAAAAAAAAAAAAAAATACAGCAAGCAAGCTTTAGAGGGAAGAATTTGGGTCCATAGGATAGATAAGTTTTCTTGCTGTATTTTCAAAAGCTGATTTAACGTTTCCTAATTACTAACTCTGACAGCAAGTTGATAAACTAACTTATCTAGTATATTGTCCTAAGGAGAACTTCCTGATAAATAGGAATGAAGTGTTTAGGGCCTTTAAGAGCAAATGGCACACAAATAAATAGCAGAGTAGGGCTTTATTGAATATGCTTTACTCTTCTGAGGAGAAGCAAAAAGCCTGACCACTAAGCTAAAAGTCACAGAGATATAAAGAACAAAGAGTATGTGTTGAAAGACTACATTTGATTTTTTTTTTTATGTTTCATGTCTAAATACCTCAGTGTTGAAAGTTACATATATTGACAGAAAACACTCTCTAAATTGTTGAACATATTGTGAAACAATTTTCACATCCGTGTATATGGACTAAAGAGATGGACACTAAGTAGGGCAGTACATTTGTTAGTTAGATTCTGATTACATGTGCTTTGGAGAACTGTTTGCCAATCCAAACCACTCGACTCCAGTAAATGCGCCTTAATAATTCATGCCCGATGTAAAGCATACAAGACTAGAGGAAAGCAAACAAGAAAAGAAAGATGATGTCACTGAGCAGTGCATATGAATTCTTGCATTATTTTATTGTAATCCTGTCTCAATTCACCCTTCTCTAACAGTTTGTTGTTCTCACCCTCATTCATTATGTTACATCTAATTCTGGATGATAAATTCTTGAGGCCATGGACCATATCTAAACTTCGCTCTGTGAGGTGCTTAGCATACCCTTTGGCTTAGAATAAATAACTCCATGTCTTCCCAGTATTCCCCTGCATAATGGTGGTAGTGAGATCTGCTGATCTTCCTTGGTAGATAGGGGAAGAGAGTGTGTGTGTGTGTGTGAGAGAGAGAGAGAGAGAGAGACGGGGGGGTGATTTTGTCAAAGTCAGAGATTTATTTTTTAATAGCTTGGTGTCACTCATCTGTCATTCTCTATGACAAATTCAGTGCCCACTCAGGAAGTTTGTTTTGGGAGCTTTATGTCTGTATATTGGTTTTTGTTCATATCTTGCTCTCTGACTTTCTGGTGTGTTCCAAAGACACTAAGATATTGGAGTTGTGGCTCAGAAAGATCAACTTTTCCTTTTGTGGCTAGTAGTTGCCTTCAAAACTGAAAGACCCACTCTTCTGGATGAGAAGGCCTTCTTATATAGAAATAAAGTGGCAACCTTTTATGTCTCCTGCAGTTGTGAAAAATTTGTACTTTAAATTGCAAAGGAAAGTCAGAAGACTTGCACCTCTCAATTAATTTTCACTTTTAGTCAGAGTCTTAGAGGAGCAGAAATGCAGTTTTGAACTACATTTCACCTGCAGGTATCAGAATGCTAATACAACTTTTGCAGGTTCGAACCTATGAAAAAGCAATTGCCCGCCTGAAAATATAGTCTCTGTACCTTCATTTACTCACTTATCATGGAGGTACAAAAATACTTTTGCCTGATTCACAGGGGTGTTATGAGGTTCAATTAACACTTGGAAAGCACTTTGATATTTATGGATGAAATGTTCTATATGGTAGAACAGTATAAAATATCATTGAAAAGTTACTTAGTCAGTAGACAAAAAATATTCTTGAAACTTCCTAATTCAATCCAGATGCTTACCTTTCTCTTTTTTAAAAAACACATAATACTACATAGCTTCTGATTCTATATATTTTGGATGTTTCAGGTATGAACACAAGCAGGAGTGAGACCGTGAAAGAGCCTCCATTGAAGCCCTCTAGAAGATCCATGCCATGCTTAGCACAGAGTCAAACACACCCTCACTGTCTGAGCAAACATTCTTCATTTCTTCAACCAAATAGGCTCCAGCCACAGGCTCGGCCTCTGAGTGCAGGCACTTCAACAGCTACAGTCAATGTAGTGTCAGAACGAGGTGAGTAGTTATCCTTTATTTATACCATCTTCCCTCCAGTATACGGTTTTTCCTAAACTCTGATGTGCCTGAGTTTGTAATGCTTCTTTTTGGGAAAATTGTGAAATCATAATAAAATATAATAACTTGATCTTGAAAGGTCTCAGGGTAGCAGCTGTGTTAGTCTGTATCCGCAAAAAGAATAGAAGTATTTGTTACTCTTTTGATCTTGAAAAGTTTCCATAATACTAGAGATGCTTATAGAAAGTGATAAGTGTAAGTGTTGTTTTTCTTAAAGACTTCACAATACTTAGATGAATCACTGTAGTATCTGTGCTCCTGTATAACTTATTTAATATTTAAAGAATGCCTGGAAATTATTTCATTAAGGGGATCTTAGAAAAATAGAGGCAGCTGCTCCTTGATCATGAGTTATGGTTTTTACAATACATACTGAAAATATTGTGTGAAATCCTGGCCCCAATAAAGGTAACGGTGAAGCTCCTATGGACTTCAATGTGCCCTGGAGTTCACCCAATGTATTTATAGTATGTAATCTAAAAATATACCTTAGAGTGAATGCACAATGCACCAGATTAGAAATGGCCCTTGACAACGGCAAACCTGTAAATAGGGAGGTCAATGGATATCTCCAGTGTTCTACCCCAAACTGGCTCCAAGCAGACAGAGCCACCACAAAAAGAACCCCATTGAAATAAATGGGACTCCATATAGGCATAAGGGTCAGCATGCACATAGCAGGATTGGGGTTTTGGCTTTTATCTGCATCTATTGTTTTTTTGTCACCGTTTCCAGAATCATTAAGTTTAGAAGCTGCTAATTGATAATGATTTAAGAGCATAATGGCAGATGCATGTATTTATTCACAAACTGATGCAGATTGTATCTGTTCATGCAATGTATGTTTTGTTGATGGTGGTGCTTGTATATACTACATTGAGAACTTCCAGGTTCACACTTGGCCTGCTTGCCAGCTGCTTTTAAATTTTCTATTTATACACAACTTAGGTGTGCTCTTTTAATTCCTCTCCTTCTTTGTTGTTTAGTCCCCTCAAATACTTGTGTGAGCTTACCTTTTGTTCTCCAGGTCTGGTTTGTGATGTGAGGTTTAAATCAATCTTCCACATCACAAGCTCAAATCCAACTTAGTAAAAACCTATAAAATGACTTTAAAATATTTCAGTTAGCAACATAAGTCAGAGCCAGTGCATGTCACGGTCACAGGGTGACGGGCCTTTAAAGAGAGATGGGCCCAGCCTGTGACTAATCAACTGCCTCCCAGCTGAGGCTGTGAATCTAGGGGTCAGTTGGATAGCCTGGTCCTATAAAAGCTTGTGAAAGCTCAGTTGAGCTAGAGACCTGCAGGGAGCAGGTAGGTTCTTTCACCCACTATAGGAGCCTAGCCATTTGACTTGCAGGCAGATGGCCTGGGGAATGAGAACTTCAGGGATCAAATAGGCTATTGCAGGATTCCTGGGATCAGAGCAAGGACCTGGATGGCTCTGGCATGTGAGAGGTAAGGGGAAAGCCTTTTTTGGGAACTGCCATAGCAGTATTTTGCCTTCATTTTTGTTTAACCAATAAACTCAGGCCTGAGGCAAGGGCTTGAAACAGACTCTGATATAGGATGTCCTCCCTGGACTGGTGAGACAGGTAGTAGTGCCATGCCCATGTGAAATTCCAAAGAAACAGAGTTTTTACCAGTGGAATTGGGCAAACAATTACAACAATTATTCATTGAATAATTAGCAGCATTTGAAGAATATTGCAAAAACGATCAGATAAAGAATTTGACCAGCTTTTATTACCAAACTGTGAGCCATTCTCCTTCAAATGTGATAATAGCTGAATATTTTTAACATGAGTTTAAGCTTCAGCAGGAAGAGAATCACAGGCACCGATAATTCAATGATGGTCTGTTATCAGTAGCAGAAAATGCTCTACAAAGTTTATCAGTACATTTAATGCCTTGCTTTGGCCATTCTGAGTGTATAGCTGCCAGACATTTTCTATGTTTGCAACACAAAAAGATTACATTGATGGAATCTTACATTTATTTCAGCTAAAGTGATGGAGACCCTGGAAAACAACTTACTCAAGTTGTCTAATACAGAATACAGTGATTCATTTTTAGGTGAGTTTCTTTGTTATTTCAAGCGGCAGTTATTTTTAAAATTTGTTTTTCTCGTTTAACTCTCTTGGTCTAAACCTCCATTCTTGAAACTGAACTTCCAATTTTTGTGTGAAAAGGCAGACCTTGATAAATTAAAACAACATATAGGGATTATTTTCAAAATGTTGGTAGGCTTTTTTTGTTCATTAAAAATTCATGTATACATGTTGACAACTTCTGTTTGTAGTCGAAGTGCATTGACACTTCCTCCTTTCATTCACTCCAAAAGAGTATATTAATTATAATATCAGAGGGGTTTGGAGTTGGAAATAGATACCAAACTTGCAAAAATAAAATCTGCAAAATAACAGATTACATAAGAAATATTGACTCTGCAAGGAAACACAGACACACAGGATATATGAACATACATTTTTAATTTGTTTCATGGAAAACTTTGAAATATTTTCAGTAAGATGAGAGAGTTGCTGACAGGAGAGAATTGATTATATGGTTTCATGTAGATCTCAAAAGAATTAATAGAAATTCCATCAAGCTTTCTAGTCCTAATTTACCGCCTCTCTTCTGGTGTTTTAAATGGGCCTCTATTAATTTTTCCTTTGCCAATTTGGAAAGCACTTCCATGGAATTTCAAGAGAATAAGCAATAGAATGTAAGATGTAAATGTATAGATTTTTCCACACTCTTATCAGATACTTTTAAATATTGTGAAGATATTTTTCATACTCATGAAAATAACTTTTTTCTATCACTGTAATTTATAATATGATCTCTCAGAAGTTTACAATTTAAATTAGTTTCCTTGTTACTATTTCTTATTTTTCACATGCAATGTGTTTTAGGATGGCTCATGAATGCTGCAGGGACTTTTTTAAAGAAAAGAATTATACTTAAGTTCTAGAGAAAACACACACAAATTATTGCAGTTTTGCAAATATATATCAGAAAATTATTTTATTTGGGGCATATTTGTCCTAGTGATGAGGTCACTTAAATCTTTTTGAAGATCAAAGAATATCAGGGAGAAGTCACTCCTAGACCTGTTTCAAAAGAATCCTAGAATATTAGGGTTGGAAGGGACCTCAGGAGGTCATCTAGTCCAACCCACTGCTCAAAGCAGGACCAATTCCCAACTAAATCATCCCAGTCAGGGCTTTGTCAAGCCTGACCTTAAAGTAGGTATCTTATGTGCGCCTACAAAATGAGTGTACATGCACACACAAATAGTAACTGTGTAAAATTATACATTGATGTACACAACATAGGTAGTTGTGCATACACACATCTGAATTGCGTGCACATGCAATTATCTGTGAGCACAAGCATATGTATTTTGTGGATGTAGCTTAAGCAACTATTAAAACTTTTGGTCACACTCAATATGATGACTAAAAATAGCAGTTTCATACTCCCACAACGGATCAGTCTTCATGCACACTCCTGTTGTTTATTTTCAGTTAGAGGCATTTCTATAATTCTTATCAACCAAATATTTCAGCATTGATTTCTCTCATTGCCCTGAATATAGTATTTGGTAAGGTAGGTGGGCCTTTATGATTAAAAGGGGCAAGTGGCAATCAGAATGGGAGTGTTGGCTCATTAGTGTAGTTGCCTCCTTGGCAGTTTAGCAATCTGAATTGCTATTCCAAAATCATGACTCGGGCTGAAAAATTATGAGATTGGCTTAAAATTCATGATTTGATTTTGTTTTAATAGTATGCCCATGGGCTCTGCTGAGATCCTGGGACTTGGGTGCTTCTTGATTTTGGGGGGAAAATATATGGTGGCATTTCCACAATACCACCCACTTTATGGTATCAAAATAAGATGTCACTTACAGTGAACTGTGCTGATCTGAGACCCCCTCTGGCCTTTTATACATGAAGGATGAAATAGTTAACATGGCTGACATTTTTTATCACTGAGCATCTGATCTTAAACCTTACTGAGATGGATGAGACAGCCAGCATCCACTGGGGACCCACCTTGTCCTTGCCCATTCTGTGCCATTTAACTTCTGGATTGCTGTACTCTCCACTCAGTAACCAGCACCTGCTCAGCTTCTTCAGAAGTTGATTCTTATGGCTTGTCTATACATAATTTTGAAGTGCTTTTAGTATATTGATTTAAATGTACTGAAATATGCTATATCAATGTAAGCATCTTAATCCTAGAATAGCTGCATCCACCCTAGGGGAATTGCATGTGTTTCTAAATAGATATAGTTTAATTAGTACAAAAATTGTGTGCAGACCAGCCCTTAGTGGAAAGAATTAAGGGGCTTGGTTGCTGGGGATTAAGTTATTATTGTGATATTGCCCAGCGTCACAGGTGAGATGCTGCCTGTTCAGCACATGTGGTCAGCAGAACTGCTCACACACTCTGGACTAAAATGTGCCTTCAGTTACATTGGAGTAAATCCAGGATTACTCCATGGAATTGCTTTGGCTTTACAGCAATGTAACTGAGAGTAGAATGTTGTATTTGCTTTGTTCAAGCAAGAAGAAAGTGATATAAATGGAAAATAAAATCCAAAAATAAGCAGTGAAAACGATTTTAAAATAGAAATCAAGCTTTCGGGTTTGTTTACCAAAGGACACCAGATAAATCCAAAGTGTGACTAAAAATAAAAACTGAAGTTTTAAAATGCTGATTGCCTACTGATCTCTTTTAAGTCACCTATCATGAAGTAAGAATGCAGAGTCCATTTTTCCTTTTCATTCTGAACAACAGGAAGCAGAAGGATCTTGCTTTTAAAGTGTTGATCTCTAAACAAGTGAGGATGACAAAGCACTGTTAAATGCTTTAGTCAGTGCTAGTACATTTTGATGTAGCTTGCATAATATACTTGATTAATGGGATTCATTTCCTCAGTGAACCTCTTACAACTGCCCCATGAGAACACTAAAGATGGGGCTGAAATTAAGTGTGTGGGGTAAATTTTTAATTAGGCAGCAGAGTGTGGTAAATTTTTAATTAGGTAGCATCATAGCTGCTTTTTTTTAAAGATGTATCCTTCTATGTGGTGTTTTCTTTAGTTTGAGTGGTAGCTATGAACACGAGAGAAGAATTAAGGTTCTGATCCAAAGGTCACTTGGAGTCAATGGAAAGACTCCTATTGATTTCATTGGGCTTTGGATAAGGCCATAAATATGTTGCAGGTATAGGGAACCTTCTGGTTGGGGGTATCAAACCAGGTGCTTCGACACTGAGGGCACACTTATGCAGTACCTCATCTTTAGGACTCTGGTATTTTCCCTAATGCCTCACAGTCAGTATACAGAGTCTGAGGATCCTTATGTTAATGGGGGAGACAGGAGCTTTGCAGAGCATAAGCTTAGAGATCTGACTAACCTCTCCATTACTCATAGAGCTGTTAGTCTGACCTCAAACTTTAGCACTGTTTCTCCTCAATCTGCTACTCATTCATCTTATTGTTCCTGGCTTTTGATTATTCAGAGTCTCTGGGGCCTTTTCTAGCCTCCAGTGATTTCTTTCTGAAGGGGAGGACTCACAACTAAGGGGTCAGTACAGCAGTTAGCAAGTGTAAGGATTGTTACATTTTGCAAACTGGTCACAAATGCATAGGAAACTGATCAATGGTGAGGATTAAATCTGGGATCGTGTGCACTCAGAATACTGCCATCTTCCACTAGAGCAATAGGTGCAACTCATCTCTCTGTGAGCTGATAGTACCTCTGATGTCTGATGCTAAAGGAGACGTTCTCATATGAGCATTAAAGAAGTCTTTTGTGTGTGTGTGTGTGTGTGTGTGCGAACAATTTTGTGCACAATCTAAAAGAAATTGTAAAAAGTGAGGAAAGGAAGCATTCTCATTCCTGTAGTATTTATTTTCCATGTACTATAAGAATAAATAAATATTTTTTTTAAAAAATGCTGCATAATAAACAAAGTATAGGCAAAATTGAAAGTATAGATTTCCTCTAGAACAATTACATGAGAAACAGGGAAGTTGAAAGTTGCAAGAACACACTGATGTCATTCCATTACAAAACACTACTCCCGCACTAAACATTCTGGGATAGATTTTCAAAGCCATTCTAATGGGGCTTAGACTCAGAATGGGAATTGGGCACTTAACTAAAGTTTGTGCCTTTGACAATCAAATCCTCTGTGGATATTTGTTTGGGGAAAGAAGTATATGTTTAGCATTGCCTTCTAGTTACCTTCTGCCATCTTTTTTCCCCCCATAAAGACATGGTCCATAATGCCCTTTACTTTATATTGGGCTTGTTCCTCAGATGAATTTGATTGGTATATCTTTTCTGACTTCTTTAAGTGAACTCAAACACATCTTCGGTAGAGCTAACAGTGATTTACACCAGCCGAGGATCTGGCCCATCATCTTGTATCACAAAGCATTGTGCAAAGCAATGCAAAATTTAATTTAATGAAAATAAGCCATGTCCAGTGAGCTGAGCCAACTTAAATGTAGAAAGTCACATAAACAAGAAATGTTTTTAGTTCTAGAATCCTTAGAAATGTAGCCACACTAATCTGTTGATTGAGTCCTTCACAGTGTCGGCATATAATCAAGCATTATCAACAAGGAGTCTGGTGGCACTTTAAAGACTAACAGATTTATTTGGGCCTAAGCTTTTGATGCATCTGAAGAAGTGAGGTTTTTTACCCATGAAAGCTTAGGCCCAAATAAATCTGTTAGCCTTTAAGGTGCCACCGGACTCCTTGTTGTTTTTGTGGATACAGATTAACACGGCTACTCCCGATACTTGACAATCCAGCATTATATCATCTTTAGATTTCAGTCAAGATGTAGAAATGCTTGATAAAAAAGCATACTAATGCACAAGGGTGAAGTAAAATAATCAATCTGGGAGTTAATCAAGGAAGGGTTGTACATACATACAGTCCTATAAAGGAAATTGTTTTCAGTTTTAAAGATCACACAGCTGGATTCATTAATGGGAGTTAGGTAATTAAAGGGAAACTTTTTAAGAATTATTTTTCAGTTTAATTTTGAATCTGTGTTGGAATCTGCTCTTCTGGGGATTTCAACTAGGGACTTTTGGCTCCAAAGCAAGGATGCTGATAGTTGAAGTAATATTGAATTTCCATAAATAGTCACCCAAATATCCTCTTCCCAGCTTCTGTAGCATTTAGATAGCAGTAGTTATTACATAACATGTTTTGTACTTTCTAATGGGCTGATGCGAGCTGGCAAAATTAATGTTAATTAGCTTGTTTTAATAAGCTTCTTACCATTGCATTAAAAACTGCAGCACACATGAGTAAAGTTTAATTGTGTTATTTATGTCGCTGACAACAGAGTTTTGTGTTCATTCTGCTCTGTCCTCAATACTAAACCACTTCCACTCCTTCCCTTTATTCATATGCATTGCCTTCAGTTATAACCACTACAGGACAAATGCTCTCCTCCACTGCATGGTGTGGAGCAAAGAGAACTGAATAGGGTACACAGGCACCAAACCACACAGAAAAGGAAAAACAATAGCTTCATTGCATCGTCTGTGATTTATTCATAGATTCATAGATTCATAGATTATAGGACTGGAAGGGACCTCGAGAGGTCATCGAGTCCAGTCCCCTGCCCGCATGGCAGGACCAAATACTGTCTAGACCATCCCTGATAGACATTTATCTAACCTACTCTTAAATATCTCCAGAGACGGAGATATTTATTTCCTTGGGAGCTCCTCTGTGTTTGGGACTCTGTATTTTAGGGCATAAGGACAGTGGCAGGATTAGACCACTGCAGAGCAAGGAAATATTTGATACATGGCACACTTTGCTCACCAGTCAACTTCCCAGATGTACTGAACATTGGCATTAATGCTGCCTTCTTGTTTTTTTTCTCCTTTGAAAGATTTAATGTGCACTCTTTCAAAGATTGAGGGCCTTATTTATGATGGTTGATAGGTGCCTAGTGGGATTTTCAAAAGCACTTTGGCACCTAACCTGCTTAGGCATTAGTAGGATTTTCAAAAGCATCTATCTGCATCCTTTGGCACCTAAATACCTTCGTAAATCTAGCTCTGAGTCTCATTGCTTATTTTACCACTCTTACTTATCGTAAGTAGCACTGTAATCAATAACTACTCTATGGGTTGTCACTGGGACTAAGGCTTTGTCTACACTGGCACTTTCACCGTTTAAAACTTTTGTCACTCGGAGTGAAAAAAAAACACCCCCCTGAATGACAAAAGTTTTAGTGACAAAGTGCCAGTGGGGATAGCCCTTTGTCGGTGGGAGCCACGCTCCCGCAACAAAGCTACCACCCTTCATTGAGGATGTCTTTATTTTGTAACTGGGAGGCTTCTCTCCTGGCAATAAATAGCAGCCACACAGTGCACCTTACAAAGTTTTTGTAAGGGTTGCATAGTAGACCTAGCCTAAGATTTTGTGCAACATGAGTAAGAAATCTGCCACTTAATTTCATATATTTTGATACAGTTATAGCAGTACAAAAGCTGTGTGCCTGCTGAACTAAGTGAGTGAAAGATGCAATGGGACATTAAATTAGAAGCTATTTTATCACCCAGCAACATCACCATTTGCAGTACAGTTGGATAAATGCAGCACAAAAGTCTCTGAATTTGCTTCAGCTGTCCTCTTCTTCCCCCCGGCCCCCAGTTGTGACATTATTCTGTGGATTTTGAAGAGATCAAGTTTTATTCTCACGTGGAAAGCAAATGATCGTAAGTTCAAGCACTTGGAGCACATTTGAAACTCTCCATCCAGGTGTTTGTGCAAGTAGTGGTATATTTTATGGAACACTATTTGACAGCAGAGTGCCCTCAATAGAGCCTCCAAAAAAGGCAATTAAATGAGCCACACAAAGAATCTGACCTAACTTTTTTTGTAACTATGACCATATAGCTGCACACAGTTACTTTGTGTCAATGGAAATTAGAAGACCTATATATACAGTGCACTTGGTGTATTTTATTTGGGCTGGGAAATTATTTAACATCTCTCACTAGAGACTCAGACAAGTATCTGATTGCACTCTTCTCACCTAAGATCATGCTTGGGCGACACACCTTTACTTTTGTCAGTGGGATCAAAAGAAAATTGTAAACTCTGCACCCAATGTGTTTCTGGACAATAATCTACAGTAGACTAAATTTTTTTCCCAGAAAGATGACTTGGTCAAAGCTTTTGTCGTACAGAAAGAAAGATCCACACCCTTCTCAAATTCCTTAATCCTGTTAACCTTGTATGTCTACCTAAACTCTTACCTTCTCCCTGAGAGATTCAAACCCACATTGGTTTCTTTCAGACCCTCCTTGTGATGATATTTTTGACTGGGCCATTCTTACTCATGTTGTTGAGTAGTACTTTGCTCAGGCAAGTCCCATTAAAGTAATTTGAAATGGTGGTAGAAACAACCCTATAAGAATTAGGCTCATTTACTCAAGGAACAGAAATAATACAATGTGACAATTGAGACTAGTGACAACTAATAAACACAGCTCAAAGTTAGCATGCTGAGTATTAAATAGTGACAGAATTATTTGTAACCAATCTAGAGAATAAAAATCTCACCAAAAATGTTTTTAAATGAAAAGTAACCTTTAAGAAACAACAATCTACTTGTGAAAGTTCCTGATCAGGGAAAGAGGCAAAATTAATTTAATTCTTTAGTTACTACAAATTATTTGTTGAGCTCACCTCTAATAAGTTGAAAACAGAATTTGGTAATTAAGGTTGTAATATAATTGCATTCTTCATGATAAGACATCACAAAAGACCTAAGGTACAACCTTGATTGATAAATTCTCAATATTTAGATACTTTAAGAATATGTAATCTTTATGGAAGTTTATGTCAATTTCCTCATTACCAAATGAAATGGTGTGCCCTAATGAAAGGATTCAATCATTTATGCTTTTCTTTGTCTTTTGGTCTTTTGGAATTTGGGTCAATAGTCGGGAGCTATAGGCAGTTTCCGTAAACATCTGATTATCTCTTGTCTTGTATGCCAAGCTGTGGAAGATATTTTTTCCAGATGCAGTGACTTCCAGCTATTTGGCAAGCTGATCTCTGGCAGCTCTGTTTAGGGTTCTGAACTTGCCAGTAGCTCTGTCACATGATTAGGATGTTAATAGCTGCCATACTGTCCTGAGTGCAATGTTTGTGACATGCTTAGGACTGTGAGGACTTTGCTCAGGGGGGCGGGGGCAGGAAGACTGCAGACCTCTTCAGTATTTCTTGTAAGCTGTTAACCTTCTCTCTGTACATAAACTTGACTATTAATGATCTTGTTTATGATTTTGCCATAATTGTATTATGCTATCATGAATGAATCCTGTGTCCAAGTATTACGGATTGTGTTTATAAGAAACATCCATCTTTCTTGCATGCCATGCAATAGAATGGAGAATTGAATCTTAGAGAGAGACACTTTGGATTTTTAATCAGGTAACTTAGCATCATATCACTGATTTGATTGTCTTATTTGTTAATGACAACGCTATCTAGCCAAACATTTACATTGATAGTATATCAATGGCCTTGTGGATAAGACATTGGAATATAATTCAGAAAGTCTGTGTTCAGTTTCCATCTCTACCCCAGACTTCCTTTGTGAAGCTGGGTAACTTGCTTAAGGTATGTGTACATGGCATGCTCCTTTCAGCAGTATGTAGAGTACATACCCCCAACCCCCGCATAGGTATAAATAGCAATGTAGATGCTGAGACACTGCTTAGATGAGTAACAACATGCCTGAACCCTGTGGGTGCGTACTCTACATGTCTCTTTATTTGCCCATGCAGTGCCTCCCCCAACTACACTATTTTTAGCAGTGTAGTGTCTCACAGTTGCCTCCCCACTTCTGAACTCTTTCCCCATCACAGAGAGAGTCTCCAATAGCTCACCACTGCCTGCCCCCTGCCAGAACCTTTCATTCCCGGACGCAGCCTGCTTTTCATTGGGGCATGTAGCTACACGTACCCTACATGCTGCTGCCACTGGTGTGCAGAGTAGCTTTAGGGTTGAATTTACAAAAGCACCTAAATGATTTCAAGTCCCAATTTCAGAAGTGACTCGGGACATAGGAGCTGCTTGTCATTTCAAGTCAATGGGAGTTAGTCTCTTAAGTGCCTACATTTCTGGAGTTGCGATTTAGGATACTAAATCATTATTCAGGCACTTCTGAAATGTTAATGTCTCTGTGCCTGGATTCCCTATCTGTAAATGGGGATAATTATACTTTGTTAACTTGCATGGTTATTGTGAAGATAAGTAGATTAAAATTTGTGAACTGCTCAAATATTGTGGTGATGAGCACCATTGAAAACCTGATGAGGTAATTAATAATTCTGTATTCAGTGCAGAATATAGATGCTACTCTGTAAATATAGCATGGAGCTGATGCACCTTTAATGATGAGCTTTTTAAAAAGAAAGAAAAAAAAATACCCACTCAGTGAACACTGTCCCATGCTGTGCCCTGAATGAGGTAAGGGTCCTGCTGAAAAAATAAAGTGATTGTGTCATTAAAGACCGTATCATAATGCATATGCACAAAGAGACAGAATTCAGGTTGTATAGGCATCCATGAATCTCATATTTCCTAACTTTTGAATGTTTGACTTTGCAAACTTAATGTTTAACAGATTTTAATTAATATTGATATATTTGTCCAAATCTCCCAGGCTGCTGTTTCTTTTCTATTCAGTTTATTAACAAAACATGCATATTTTAGGACTGAACATTCCATTTAAACAAATGGCCTGCTAATTTCTTGACCAAGGGTCAAGTTATAATCTCAGTGGAATTCTCACCTAAGAACTATCGCAGGAGTTCTCTAACTTCATTGCACCACAACCCCCTTCTGATTATTTAAAATAAATAAAAAAATGATGACCCCAGGAGGTGGGACCGAAGCCTGAGTCCGCTCAAGCCCCACTGCCCCAGGTGGGCGGCAGGGGGCAAAGCCTGAGCCCCACTGCTCCGGGCAGGGGGGCTGAAGCTCAAGGGCTTCAGCCCCAGGCAGGGGGCCCACAACCTGAGTCCTGCCACCCAGGGATGAAGCCCTCGGCTTTGGCTTTGGCCCTGGTTAGTGGGGTTCAGACTTCAGCCCCGGACCCCAGCAAGTCTAAGCCAGCCCTGCTGAACTATAGGATCCAGCCTTAAATTTATAGATTGAAGTCACTGCAGAGTTAAGGATTGAGACTATCTAGTGAAGAGAAAATCCTTGAAGCACCCCACTACTTTATTTAATGGCAGTTTTAAAATTAAATTTCCTTGTCAATGTGCTATGTCTTGTTTAAAACAAAAACCATACAGGACTGTACATGATAATAGTCACAAGCTTTAGCAACATTATGTAAGATGTAAAAATGGGAGCAGCAATACGTCAATATTTTCTTATACAAGAGGTGCAGGGGTGGCTATTTTAGGCATTCTTAGAAGGCATTATTAGATGTGAAATGGCTCCCATAGCCATAGACTCATAAACTTTAAAGTCAGAAGGTACCATCATGATCATCTAGTCTGACCCCCTGCACATTGCAGGCTATAGAAGCTCACTCACCCACTCCTGTAATAGACCCCAACCTATGGCTGAGTTATTGGAAGTCCTCAAATCATGGTTTAAAGACTTCAAGTTACAGAGAATTCACCATTTACACTATTTTAAACCTGCAAGTGACCCATGCCCCATGTTGCAGAGGAAAATGAAACCCCCCGAGGGTGTCTGCCAATTTGACCCAGAGGAAAATTGCTTCCTGACTGAAAATACGGCAGTTAGTTAGACCCTGAGCATGTGGGCAAGACCCACCAGGCAGATACTACAGAGAATTCTTTCCCAGATAACGCCGAGCCCTCCCCATCTAGTGTCCCATTTCCTGCTATCCAGAAGACACATACTGTATTAACTTGGCCAAACCTTGTGGGGGGGAAAACATGTATCCAAATTTATATACTGAGTACTTTCAGGCATTACCAGACAAAGGATTCCTAGAATTTAAAAAGTCTGGTCAATCATTTTTAATCTCTTACATTCCTTCAGTGTGAATTTCACAATGATCTATTTAGATTTAGAGTTTGCTTATGCTCAAAGGCTAGATGCTTTCTATGTTGTGTAAGCACTGAAATCACTGGTCACATTTTTATGTGACTGAGGAGACAAAACAAAGCAACATACTAACCAGACTAAGTTTTTTGATCAATTCTGAAGGAGAAGTCTACCATCCTCTTGAGTGATGCCTGGAACTCCTTTAAATAGCTTTCACTGCTGAGTGTGGAATATGGGGCCAAGTGTATATCATGTGCTGGCCCATCTAGCAGGTATCGCATTCTGAAATACTAATAATCATTTATATATATATATATATATATATATATATATATATATATATATATATATATATATATANTATATATATATATATATATATATATATATATATATATATATATATATATATATATATAAAATACCTAATTTCATTAAAGGCAAATCTTTGAAACACCACTCTTATTTTATTTAGTTATTTATTTATTTTGCTTTCTTCATGTTGCTACCTTAATTTCCCAGGACTAGAAAAATTTAACTGGTACAATATAGAAGTTTTCCCTCAGCAATAGTATAATTTACAGATATTAATGATCATAACAGCTTATTTATCCACCTGCATGGCTACCATACTGCTTTTGGGACTTTAGAGTACTATATTCACACAATCAATCAAGGCTAATGAAGTTTTAAATAGAACTTGCTAAGTGACTTCTGTTCAAAAATGATTTAGCAATTAAAATAATCTCAATGTAATTTACATGGTTACTTAACAAAAACTTGTAACTTTTTATATTGGAAATAAAGATTTCTCACTAATTATGTTAATTGCTGAAAATAACATTACAATAACTGTCATTTTGTTCTTAATAGATGCCAATCTTGCAAACATACGTGCTCTTACTTTAAGCATATGAATAATCTCAAACTTCAAAGTAAAGTAAATTAAAGTTAAGTATTTGCACATGTGTTTCAAGGATCAAAACCTAAGCCTTTCTGCTTTCTTTTGGTCATATTCTGGAAAGTCACATGAACACCCCCAATAAGGGAGAATGGATGTGCTGTTTAAAGCAGTGATAATGGGTATTTTGTCTCTGAAGAGGCCTGAAGGAGCAGCCCACACATACCTTCAGGAGCCCAAAGAATCTATGTAGGGAAGAAATATGCTTAGGAGTCATTTCCAGAACAAATAATATGAACATAAATATAATAATCCTGTCCTCAGAACTCCGGTCCAAAATCCTGACTGAATTCAGTGGATTATTCCTGATTTATATGAATGAGATAACAGAATCTCTGTCTAAGACTCATTTGCTGAGTGCTTGCTGAGAGGCTACAAGTTTTGAAAGGATGCGCGGAACGAGAGCAGATACCCTCTACCATACACTTCTGTTGTGGACTATAAAAACTGTAGTAGGCAACTCTGTACAGCATGTGCCATTATCATCCAGATGTTGTTTGTGTGTTTCTTTTGTTTTGTCACTGTTTCTTACTGTAATGTGGAGTCCTTGTAGCACCTTAGAGACTAACACATTTATTTGGGCATAAGCATTTGTAGGCTAAAATCCACTTCATCAGCTGCATGGAGTGGAAAATACAGGTAGCCCACGAAAGCTTATGCCCAAATAAATGTGTTAGTCTCTAAGGTGCCACAAGGACTCCTCGTTGTTTTTGCTGATACGGACTAACATGGCTACCACTCTGAAACCTGTTACTGTAATGTTTCACCACTGAAGTTTTTTTGTTCTTTTTTTTTTTTTAAGAAGGGCCTTCACAGTTTGGCATTTGTTTTGGCAGTTTTGAATTGGACAGTCCAACAGGGAAGAAGTAGCATAAGTGCCTCAGTGGATAGATATTGAAATTGTTTTACCAACAAAATGTTACATTAAATTAGGGAATTGCAACTTGCCCTTCCCACTGCCACAAATGTAGTTTGAAATAATTTTGCCATTAAAATATTTTATTTCATCAAATGAAGTTTTCCTAGACCTTCTTTCAAATAATTCTTCTCTTGTCATGCCATACTGTAATGAAGTCTTAAGTGGACTCTCTACTCTTACGTTAAAGTAAAGAAAAAGTGTTAAATTATGCATGCTCAGTTGGTATATTTAAATGCATATGGGCAGATTCTCAGCTGGTGTCAAACTGCATAAGCAGATGGAACTATGCAACTGAGACTCTGATCCATTTGCTGCAATTCTGAATTAAAATAAATAAAAAATGAAAGCACATTAAAAATTGTCTTTAACAAGGAATGTAAACTCTGAGACATATGAGGGGAAACCTCTTTCACTGACATTATCCTGTCCCATGTTTGTCTCTAGAAATAGTGTCTCCTGTCCCACAGCTATTTTGAAAGAGGAGGAAGTTGTCTTGGAGGTGTGGTCTGAGGTTTGCAAAGAAGCCTATTCTGAAGTTCCTGGCTTTAAGCCAGATGCTCAAGTTCCATGAGCATGGTGGTCTAGAACCACGTACAAGGTGGGGAGAGAGCGTGAAGGAGCAGGCTGTTCTGATGGTCATTTCTTGAAGCTGCAGGCAAATAAAGTCTCTTTTTGCTTCCTAATCATTTTAGGATAGATGCTTCCAAAGAGAGTGTGAACCCATCTGGGACTGAGAGTTCCTTTTTGGATAGATTGAATTTAAAAAAAAAAAAAATCCCCAGACAATTAAACTTTTAAACCATAAATTCCAGGGATGTCTCTTCTTTGTTTGGCCTTTGGCAGTTCCAAATTTCAGTTTAATGTTTACTTGCTTTTGTATTTTATAGTCTAAATTGTGGTGGAGAAAGATGACAGAAGATAGGTGCTGGTATAAAGGGAAAAACATTAGGTTTCAAAGTTTTAAAATCAAAACCTACTGAAAATAGCTTTTTAAAATTTCACTATTATCTATGGTGACATTCTCTATTGGTAAAGTTGGATGCTGCTGTGATGGGAACTTTGAAGATCATGTTTGAACTGAAATGGACACTCCACTTAATGGAGCATGATGAAGAAAAATCATTAATAGAATGAGAGAAATTAATTTCCTATAAGAAGAAGAAAAAATACTGAATGGTAGAGAATACATCTCTCCATTAAAAATACATATTTGCAGAAAACTGGCATGAATAACAGTAATCTTGAATTGAATGTTTCAATTCATGTGACTAATCTTGAGTACCTTGTCAATGGTATCTGAAACCTCGGAATAAGAGTAGCTACTGTATTCTCTTCTGAGGGAACTTTGGACATGATTCAGTAACACACACTGAACATTTTTACATCAACCACTCAACCTCTGAAAAATTAATTTTTGATCAGAGACTCTGGCATGAAAAAATGATAATATTGGTTGAACTCATCTGCTTATGATTATACCCAATACATTACTTCATGATCTTTCAAATCAGCATATACTGTACAAGCACTGAATTGGGATAGCTTTTCTACTTGGTGTTTAGATGGGTGTACCTTAGTTTTTATACCTCTTTAGTGTAAAAAGTCTTAAGAATAATGTCACAAAAATATACAGATGCTCTTTTAAAATCCAGGATAGCATTCCCTGCCTTCCCCTCTGCTGTGCTCCACCTCTCCATTACCTTTTACAGAACACTATAGGTGATTTTAGGAGGTGGAGGGATGTACACCCCCCCACACCCACAAATTTTATATATATATATAAAACAATTACAGTCAAACCATATACAACCCTTTTTTTTTCTTTTCTATTAAAAGCCTGTTTAATTCTAAATTTTTTGATCTTTCTGGTGGCATGACTAAATGTTGCTGCTAAAGCCTTTCTTATATCTATATTTCAAATGAGATGATAGGGAATATCTTCATCTTTCAGAGAACATGTGATATATAAGAGGTGGTATCCTTGGTAAGCTAAAATGACTTAATACACAGTAGTAATGGTACATTCAGCAAAAGAGGTGAGACACTTCAGAACCTTAATTAAAAGTTATCACTTTTGCAAAACTTGTTGAAGTCCTGCAATTCACATAGGGTCTGATCCTGTAAAACCTCCTTCATGTGAGAAGCCTTTACTTATGCAAATAGTCCTTCTGGAGTTAATGGAACTATTAATGTGCAAGAGTTGGAGGATCATGCTGTCTTTTTTTTCTTTTCTGTGTTTCACAGCCTCTATTCCATGAATTTCATCTTGTGAGGTGCTTAACGATTTCATTTGCCATCAACTTCAGTTGAAGGTGCTCAGCACCTCCCAGGATTGAGCTCTGTCTGCACTGTTTCAGAATCCTAAACGTTACAACTCTTTCCCAAACCCTCAGTGACTTGTTGATTCATTCCCTTTGTCCATCTTTTAACAATATTCTTACCACTATTCATTTTTTGTTGCTCTTTATTATTATTTGTCTCTTCTAAATACTATCTTTCCTCGTGGTTTGAGATGTCTTCTCTGTCTTGAAATGGGTTTTATTATGATCTATTGGCTACTACTTGTTTGGATTTTGTTCATATAAAGTTATTAGAGTTACACTATTACCTGGAACGCTGGATCAGGTTCTATATAAATAGAAAGGACATAATGTTATATTTGCATAGTAAAAATCACAGAGAAATCTGGAGTATTGTGGTCTTAACAATCAAGTGGCACGTTCATCTGACTTTAACAAATGATTACTACAGATCTATTTTAGTTTATAGCAGGATCTGAGTTACTGGGTGCTCATTATGTGTAATGTTAATAATTAAATTAACAAATAAACAATTATCCATGAAACTCCTAATTTAATAATGTATCTCAATGTTTATAGGCTGCATAAAAATAATCCTGGTTATTTCTTTTTTCTGTAAGATTTACTATGTGGAATTCAAGTGCTCACGTATACAAATACCATACTACGGCAGCTGTGATTCTAAGCAAACAAAATTCAAGGTTATCATTCCCACAGCATCCATTACTTGTTATTGGGTGCATATTTAAGGTTTAGAATTACTGGGTTAAATGCTGTTCCCAGTTACTCTGAATTTTCACAAGTTGATGTGAAAGCTGAAATGAGAACTTGGCTCACTGTATGTAGTAGTAACTTGGTCTTAGAATATGTCTATATATCTGCAATATGGCTGAATTGCAATTGCCATAGGAACAATTTCTTTCTTCCCCTTTTCTTTTAAAAATAAATTCACAAAAGTAAAGCATCTCCTAACATATATGCATATAACAATGTCATTGATGTGGTGGGGAAAGTAATTTTTATCCATTTTAATATCCTTACTTTCTAGGTACTGAAGTACTCTGTATACGTCACAAATATTTAATACTTCTCACAAATCCCTTGATGAAGTAGGGAAGGGTTAGCACAATTTTAGAGGTGGGGAACTGAAGCACAGAGATTAAGTAACTTGTCCAAGGTTACACAAGGAGTCTGTGGTAAAACCAGTTACTAAACAAAAGTCTCCTGAATCTCAGTTCAATGGCTTAATCACAAAACTGTCCTTCTGCCCACTTGTAACATTCAAACTGGATGGGCAACATGCACTGGAGTTGTCCCAAATATATCTTTACAATTTAAATTGGAGGTAACCAGAAAAGCCCTAGAAAAAGACTGTCAGAATTGTTGTCCTTCTCCCTTCCCTCCTTTGGATACACTTATGAAAGAAAGGTACAGTGATATTTATATTTTAGCTCTTTAGGGCAAGGACCATCTTTTGCTCTGTGTTTTTACAGTGCCTACCACAATGGGTTCCTGATGTTGGCTGGGGTGCTACCATAATACAAGTGATAACAATAATCAACACTTAAGTAGTGCTTTACATGTTTCAACTGTTGTACAGACCTTAACCCTCACGATATCTCTGTGGGTTACTTACAATAAGCATGCTCCCTGTTTTAATGATTGGGTGTGCGGAAGCAGAAATGCATCTTGCCCAAGGCCACTTAGCAAAACCACTGGTATAGCTAATATTAGAACTCAAGCTCTGACTCCCATCTTTCATTTAATTCCTCTAGCAAGCCACTCAGGGTGGTACGAGGTAGCAGGAGACCTGCAAGGGACGAAGGCTTGTCAGGCTGGGGAGTGGGCCCTGAGTTCTCCAAAGCTATCTTATGTTTATGAAGAAATTTGAGTACTGGATAATCACAATCGGTATACACTTAGAGCCAGATCTATGAAGTGCTGAGCACCTCCTGCAACATGCCAAATATCTTCAGTTCCCATTGACTACAGCTGAGGGAGCTAAATAGCTCCTAAAATTAAAATAAGGAAAATAGCATATTATACTTCTTTTACAGATGGTGGAAAGAGGCACAGAGTGTTAACATGTGTTGCCCAATGTCACACAGCAGGCCTATGGCAGAACTGGGAATAGAATCTTCTGACTTTCATGAGACCACATTGTATGTGGGTTGCACACCAAATTGGAAGTGTCAAGTCCAAACTTTGTAGTGTTATATAAAAGCACAAAAGCCTCTGAACGTGACTGTTTTTTTTTTTTTTAACTGAAAACATCATGCTTTTTCACTCTGATAACTCCAGTGCTGCAGAACAGATTTTATGTAAACTCTAATAAACCAAAAAGCTTCACATCTAAACTGAGACCAAGCATGATAAAATTTCAGATCAAAAGTTTGTTTGTAGGGAAGGGGGGAATATTATAAGCCACAAATGAGGGTGCTAAAAGAGAATGTTCTTATCTCAACTACATCTATAAGAGTACGACAAGTATGTCTCCATTATAATCTCAAATGAGTCTATCTGTTTTGTTTTGTTTTCCCTGAGATATAGGAAAAGACAAAGACACATATACAGATGATTCAGAACATGGGAATTATGATTCTCGCACAGATCAGTCACTGCTTATTCAAAACACAGTTACCAGACAGAAACCAGAACCTCGGATTAAGTCATCTTTGAAGGTAATGGACCACAGTACTCATTAAATTATATGAATTGTCGTAATGTGGTTAAATTCTGAAAAATATAGTCAGTTTACCTTAAGGGAATGATTGTTACAGCTGGATTTAAAAATAAATAAATATGGGGTTCTCCATAGAATTAAGGGCAACATTGGGATATGAAACAATAAAGCCTCAAGTAAGCAATACAAATAAGGCCAGAAGTGCTCTCAAGATTTCAGAGCATGAAATCCCCAACAGATGTAGTGCAAGAATGTCTCAGAGAATTAGATTCAGGCATCCCCACAGAAAGAGAAGTAAAAGACTTCAATATTATGATGAGCATGATCTACAATAACATTAGCAAGAGTTCCCTATAGAAATAAGGGCAACACCAAAAATAAAGACAACAATTATACTGAAAGGACTAAGATTGTGTCTTTGTGACTCATAAAAATAAGAGCCAGGAATCTTCTAAAATTTTAAAGGCTGGAATAATGTGTAGGATTAAGGGCATATGAACCACAATGTCAGTTGTGTGCATCCCAATGAATTAGTAGTAGGTGTGTTCAGAAGCTTAATTGCAGTAAATTTAAAAGTCAAGTGATCTAGAAAAATAAGCAGAAAAAAAAATCCTACTCCAAATATCAGTTTCAGGAAATCACAGCTAATGGAAGGCAAAATTATTCCAAATATAGGTGAGTAACATGAAGGGACCTGTGTGACACACAGGCACAAAAACACTTAAAAAAATCGATCATGATCAAGAATATGAACCGAGTAAAAACTGTCATTTCATCCTGTTTAGCAAATTGAATTTCACTAAGGCTTGTGTACATGGGGACACTCAGGAAAGTAAACTCACACTTTAGTTAATTCAGATTAAATGTGGATTAGTGAAACTGCATTAAATCCCTGTGTGGACTCTCTCAGAATTCGGTGCCCTTAATTTGGTTTAGCTTAATTCACAAATTAATTCATGAACCAAATTAAGGCCACTTTATTTTAAGCAGGCACACACCTGTTACACAAACCTGCATCTAGTGGGACTGAACACAGGTATTTTTTCCTACATGTTAGCACCAGGTTTTATCAGCATTATGCCATTTCAGAAAGCTGATTCCCATTGTGGTTTTGGCAGCCTGTTAACTGAGAATTACATATGTGCTAGGGAAAGAATCTTGTAATTACTGGAAAAACTCATGCTCTAGATCACACTATTGTCATTACCGTAGTTCTGCAGGAATCTGCATCACAGATGGCCAACAGTTTGTATGATCTGTGAGGTTTTCCTGCTGTGGTACCTTACACATCATGGGATGCTTTTCACATAAGGTGGTGAGATAAGAAATTAATTAAAAACTGGAGTCATTTCCTTTTCTTTCTCTTGTTTGTGTTACTCTCTTTGATCAAATTCTGTTCTCTGAAACGTGCGTGTAACCTGCATCCATTTCAGTGGAAACTGCACTAGAGGATAGAACGTGGCCCTTCGTATTGTCTTAATGGGAGGGAGGGTGAAGAGAGAGGTTGAATAAGGACTTTTATTGTAAGAAATTTAAAAAAATAGAATTAAAGATCAAATATACACCAGCATATTAGCCTATGTTGGTGTGCTAAAAAGAAATGATTTATTCCAAGATCAATGTCTCAAACCATTATGAAATACAGCGATGCTAACTGTTCAGTCTGTGACACAGCACTTCACAATGACTTATTGGGAGATGTGTATTGTGTTGGTGTATGGCGGTTTGGGTAATATTTTTCTGTACACATCAAGAATACTGAAAGCTTCTCTAAGGCAAGGGGAGGTGCTGTCAAATCAGGATGAGAATAAATGAGTATTGCACATATGACCTTCACAGGTGCTAAGAGCCACAGCAGCCTCCTGACAAAATCTCCAGTTTCCCCCATGACAATTTTTGCAAAGCAATTGTGTTTTCAATCTGCAGCACACAATTCTGCAGTACATTGAAAATTAAGTATTTAGGGGCAGCATGAAAGAACTTGAATGTAATAACACGGGGGATACATTTATTTTAAAATTTTATTTTCCCTTGTTTTCTCATGTCACAGAATGGAAGGTTTACACATATAAGGGCCATGGTAAAGAAAATGCAAAAAGAGCCATGTATTAATCCAAAAGTCAAATTTTTAGGGGCTGAAACTCTTGGTGTTGATAAGTGTAAGGAATAGGAACAACATGTAGTGAATTAAGATGAAAGGAATGGGACTGAGACATTTAGTAGAGAGTGAGTCTTTTTAAGGAACCAAACTTCTGCCAAAGTGCAGAGATGCATGTGCAAAATGAATGGAATGGATTGGTCAAAATGAATAATATTGCAACTATGAAAAGGAGAAGACCACCAACGGCTGTAATAGTAAGATACTCAGTATTACAAGAATGTCAGCCCTGCTGAATTTTGAATGTGTTAAAAGAATAAGTTTAAAGTTCATGAATTTAAAAAACTATTGAAATGGAAAAAGCTTTAACAGGTAGACAGAAAAGGGATGTGGAACTGGGCATTGTTGTAAAAGGAGCTACAATTATGGCAAACCAGATGTATATTGCACAGTATATTGTATAAAAAGTATATTGTACTTAAAGGGCTTGACTTTCAAAGATGTTGCAAAATTTATGTGTCTGCATATGGAATTGCGCACACTAGTTTGAAAAGATCAAACAAACAGGGGAATGTAATAAAGTCCCCAGCAATGCATCTCAATATAGTCTTACCTTGTCTGAAAGTAAGGAGAGGAGAAGTGAAACTCATCTGATTGGAGGGAAGTAAGGGGAAACAACTAAACTTACAAGAAAAGTAGAAAAGGAAGCTGAGCATGGTAGAAGTGTAGTATGACATCTGTAGAAATGAAACATTATTTACTTGTATTTTCCACTCCTCTGATTACTTTCTTTCTGGTCTTACTATTTTATTCCATCCCCTTTTTAAGTCAGACTAGTTTATTTTTACTTGTCCTATTCCAAGTGATCCTCGGTGTGACAGCGTACCCCATAAGGCTTTATGGGGAGGGGGTGCTTATAAATGTATGTATGACATAACTGGAATATGTTTTGTGCTGCCTGTGCCATGTAACATATCTCCGCAAGGGTTATGATCTACTATATCTATTCATCCTATTTGTACGTATATATCATTTTCTACTCGAGGTTAAGAATATGGGCTGTATGCTTGCCTGATTTCTAAGTAAGCTTTGTGAGGTATTTGGTCAGCTTCTTTAGGAAGGAATGCGCCAGGTTAAGTACCTGATCAGGAGACACTTAGGGAACAATGCATCTTGGAATGCTCCAATCCACATGAGAAGTCTTCCTGGAGACATGCAAGATGCCATGTGGACAATGGCGTCGGCCTGCAAAGACTGAGTCATGCAGGGGCATGTGACTTGCCCAGGTGACTCCAAAACTCCATCTTGGAGCTGGGCTTTGCATAGGAGGGAGGAGGGGGGTCTCCACCCACAAGAGAGAGTCTACTTAAACCTGTGGGAGACCCCTCCAGGTTGTCTTCAGCTGGCTAAAGAAGGAGCCTCTCCACCCCCCCCCCCCCCCCCCCCCCCCC